>NC_083748.1:13245000-13252419 GCF_033458585.1 Syngnathus typhle
ACTTGTTCAATATGAATGATTTTAAACACTTTTTTTTGCAGTCTTGCCACCATCCAACCATTTACAGTCAATCTGAGGTACACAACAGGTATCTGAGTCCTAAAGGGAGTCTATTTATGACTTTTAAAGACGTTGCGATATTAACTAAAAACGCATTAAGCCGCATACGGTATGAAAACTGAATGATAGTAATCCCGTTTCCACAGAGCTCCCAGCTGAGGCGGTTCAGCGGGGATTCATTTCGGCTGTCTCCGGCGGCGGCGGCTAATCCTCCAAACTATCATTTTTCCTGTCGTTCTCACCTCCCAGGAAACTGGTCGGTGTTCTCCTCCAGGCTGCGACTCGTCATAGGCGCCAGACATGGTGGCGGTCGGGGTGGGGGCACGGCGTCTTTGTAGCTCCTCTCAAGCGCGAAGGAGGGAGTTGAGAAAGCATATGAAAATCCCGCATCATAAGAAGATTCGCTCTAATGCCGCATTGCGAATATTTTAATCTCTAGGGTTTGCGTACTTAGTAAATTTATATCGTGCTTGTATTCCTTTCACAGGTAAAGCTGCTTTTAAAATATCAGAAATATCATGCATCAATTTTTCAGGATTAGTTTGTCTCATCCTGAACTATTTACAATTAATTGTGACAAGCTGATAAAAGGTAGAAAGTTTCAATTTAGAGCTGAAACTTCAAGAATCAAGCAGCTTCTTCACCCTGGAATGCCGGAAAGATCTCATATATGGAAAAGACCGGCTATTAATCTTCACTCTGACAATTCCTATGGGGACAAGAGGAGCCTAAACTTGCAGAGTCACCGACTGTCGTCACAAGGCGCAAGCCTGATGTCGCAAATTAATCGAGAGACTCTAAGAGGTTGACGATATCCTTCCAACAATGTCATCCAACACTTACATTGTGCAAATGTTTATTCATGGACAAAATCGTGTCAGAAAAGCACCTTAGCATGATGCAAAACAAGGCAAACAGAATCAAACATTCGTTCTCAAACGCAGTGTCTGTTCAATCAAATGGTTTTGCATTTCGTGTCCGTTAGATCCGACTCAAACTACTTCAATGCATCGCAGGTTCAAATATTTCGAGGATAGTGTGGAGAGGCAAACCATACTTAAGATGTTTTGGATAGATCTGTGGGTTGGGGGTGGGGCGGTCACACTGGTGGAATTTGGGTCAACTATCGGGACTCGTGTGACAATGAAGGGGGGCGAGAGAGTAGTCCACTGGGGTGAGAGAGATGCGAGCGAGAGAGAGTATTTTCCCCTCCAAATTTCAAATCCAGTTGCTGGCTTTGGGCGTAAGACACACACTGTTAATCAAGAGCCTCACACCGAGAGGAGCCTTTGATTGGCCAAGCCTACAGATTCTTCCACTTTTAAACCATTACCAAGCGGATAACACAGAAGACAACAAAGGCGTGCTGCTCACCCCTTCGTGTGGGGACACCAGGTTCAGAGAATGAACCACAACTACCCATATGGTGAGCTAAAGGCATCAACTCGACCAGGACAAAGACAACACAGCCCCTGCTCGAACATAGCTTACCCCCATGTCCTCCATTCGCGCCGGCCCAGGCTTGCAGCCAGGGAGAGAAAAGAAGACACGTGGTCTGGGACAACAACCTCCAATTTGGACCATCAACAGTCCAGCGAGGGAAAGGAACCGGAACCGACCCGAAGCACTAACGTGTGTGTTTGTGTATCTCAGCGAGAGAGCGATAATCCCGCGATGTTTAGCTTGAGTGGTTCTGACAGAGCGCTGAAGCCAGAGGACACAGGGGGTGAAATGAGGCGGTCGGGTGGAGGGGGGGGGGGGGTACTTGGTGGTGTTGTGCTTGGCTGTGAAGCTGGTTACACCTCCTAGACTCCTCAGGTTTTGTTTTGATGTATAAGTCATCCTCTTAAGGATGGCCTTGAAAACTGGACGATTGAAGAAGCAGCCCCTTGCTCATTTTCTCGCCTGCTTGTGACTCAACTCATTTAGGCACTTGGATCTGCAGTGTAATTCCTGATTTATGTAGATAAAAAAGAACGATATATAGACTCTAAAAAACATAATATAGTCTTTGGAGCATAGTATGAAAAACATGGCGGAAGTCGTTTGAATGCTCCAGAGCAGCGTTTTGAGAGGCTGATTACACAGAGGGTGGAGGAGATGTGTGCCACAGATAAAGGCTTGCAGAGATATATACGGTGGTCATAAAGCCGGGGAGAGTCAAGCCGTCACACTGAAGATATTTCGAGTCAAGAATTGATCGCGGGTCTGTGGTAGAACGCGCTCAAGGGATTCAAACAACAAGATATGTTGCTACCATTTAGTTGCAAATATTACTGACACGTCTTCAAATTTCCTAATAACAATTTTTAGCCGTCTGACTATTTTATTGGCTTAAATATTTCATTAGTGCTGAGTCACGATGGCAGTGGAAAGACCCTCTTGAGAATCACTTTTAAGTGAGCCTCAACATGACAAATAACCCATCAATTTGCTGCAAGAGTGAGTCATCATAAAGATCCCCACACAAACAAACAAATCAATTCATCAATAAATACTAGCTGGGCAGCTAGGATAGGTTAAAAAAAAAAAAAGTTCATCAAGAGATTTGAAGGACGCTTTACTCAAACAGCAAGGTTCTGACTCAAGATCAAACTCTGAACTGTGGAAGCGGGCGTGCTAAACTAGTTCACATTTCAGCAAGTAGCATAAAAAATCATTTAAAAGAAAACATGACAAGGATGAGACAAGATACCTGTATAAATATTACAAGTCTACCCTCCAGATGTCGCTGCTGCTCGTCTCGGACTGTGCTGCTATGCAACACACCTTCAACACACCCACACGCAACACACTCACACACTGCAAGAGGAACTTTGCTATTTCATTGCAAAGACGCAATCAAGCCCATCAATAATTAGCAAGGAGGCTCACCGGAGGAAGAACACAAGGAAAGACGAGGGGAGACATGGTGACGTGGCGCATGAGTCACTATCGGGTCGGCTGCCAACAGATAGGGGGGGAGGGACAAACTATGAGAATAGATTCTCATAGATTCTATTTTCAAATGCATGTCTTCTCAAAACAAACAGGACTTTACAATGAAGGGCCCTTCCTAAAACTGTTCCCACAAGCTCAACACATAAAATGGTCCTAACCTAACCTCTGATGGATTCATTGATTGATTAGAGAGTGTCTAATACAGATGAAACACACACAAGCACTCATAGGACAGATGCTCTTGCCATCTGCGTGTCATCTAATCAGATTTCTTCCGCTGGGTGGGTGGGCTTGCATCCAATCTGACCTCTGTGGTTCCTTCCCGCCATTGTGCAAACTAAGTTATGACCATCGCAAATTTGAGCAGAGCGGCTTCGACTCGAGGGTCAATCTCTTTGATATTGATAGGCAATTTCAAATAAAGATACAATTCAGTGTGAATGATTCGTCAGTCATCAACCATTCCCTTCCACGCAATGAGAATCAATTACATGCATGCAGGTGTCACCATGGCAACACCAAGCTTTCCTGTCCCTCCGGTGACTTATTTCTTGAATTGAATCAAATAAGCCATCACCATAAATGACAATGAGGTTTATAAAATAGAAACCATCTTCAGTCGCGGTTACATTTGAAAAAACACTCAGGCCAAACAGCTTCTGGCAAGAATCAATGAACCTATGGATTCATTTAATAAAAGTTATATTGTAAGTGTACATAAGGGTGGCTGAAGCCTTTCAGTGTAATGTAGTCAATACATAGCCTCAGAACACGTCCCATTTAAGTACAATGAAGACATGAGCTGGTAATGGCCTCCACCATACTGTATTAATAATAAAACTATCCATGCTATTAGGCCAAGGGAAAGAAGAGCTATGGGGGGTTTTTTTTGTTTGCTCCAGTCAGCCTCAGCTCTTGATAAGCGGCACATACGTGATTACTTGGGTGCATGAGATGGTAAGTGTTTAGGCCTTGGTGAGGTCTACTTTGTAAGTAGTAGTAAATAGTTCAAATTCCAACGTGTGACAAACCTTGCATGTCTAGTGGGATGACAACAACAACAACAACAACAACATCAACAACAACAAAGAGCCCCAATACAGCTATTGTAATTGTCAGAATGAGCTCTAAATTTGTACCCAACAGTCTGTATGCACTTTAGTAGTCCTTAAAGAGAGAAGAGTGAGTGGCAGATGTGACACTGTGACCTCAGGAGAGACAGAATGGATGATTGTGTCCCTCGTGAGTAACGTATGTCAAAAAAAGACACTTTGGGGTAGACTCTTATCATTACGTTAATTGCCGGTGGACGCCCTGTCTGTCTGTTCCATGTAACTGAATGACATGACAGTCAAATCATCCCATGAGACACTTCTCCTCTAAAGTAAGTCGCAACAAATACATCAATACATTACGCAAAAAAATATATTTTTACAATCTTTTCAGACTACAGATCACAAATAATGCAACCATGAATCTTTTAATTAATTGTAAGGAAAAAAATACTGTGTTAGTAAGTAAATGGATACAATAAAGTGGTAGAAGCATGAGACTACTTTCAGCCAATCAGCAAAGACAAGTAAAATAGAGTGCCGAAATTCAATCCCTATCTGACTGAATGAATACGGGCCTTGGGTAAAAATGTTCCACGATATAAAAGGGGGAAAAATGAAGAAAAAAGACTCACAATATAATACTAAAAAAATCGCAAGGCATTAATATTTTTTTTATAATCCCAAAATAAGCAATGCATGTTGAATGTCAGAGCTTGGTGATCTGTTCATTCTTATAATTTTTGCAGGCCTACTCATGCTGGTGATCTGTTTTCATCTTATAATTTTTGCAGCTACTCCATGCAGCGAATATGCAACAACATAAGCAACAGGGATTCATCTTACATGTGTGCCACTGTAAAAGTGAGCTGCTTGAGCTACTAAAACATTGCGTGATAGGCCTACGCTGTGACATTTCAGACCTGCGGACAGAGCCCAACCGGGCGGCACAACATGGAGGTCAGACGCGATGCACAAATGTTTCATTTTTTTTTTTTTTTAATTTTTTCGTGCTTTACCATTAATCCGTCTTTCATGAATCTGCAATGAATTACTTTAAATGGGGAAATTGAAACTAGTGACACCGGCAAGCAGCAGAATATCGCGTTGGCTCAAAGGACACCTCCCAGAAACCCCTCGAATCATAATGTCTGCAAAAGTGTTAGATGATTATATTTATTATTATTATGATGATAGCTATTATTATTTCCATTCATTCTTTTCCATGTATACCTGTATTGGGATTCCCATTCTCACAGGGCAGCGGGCAATGTCGCTTCACCAAGAGTTCGATGAAGTTTCCTTTTCATCGTACTCACAGCACACGTGAAGATGATTGCAAGCTAGCAGCTAATGGTTATAATCATATTGAACGATTGAAAAATATTACATACCAACAAGTACGATCACTTGATCGCTCAGTCCTGCAAGACGGGCAGCATCGTCAGACGCTTGGGGGGGCTGACTACAAGCTAGAGAGGACAAATCGCATTTCCGGAGCTCTTTGTCTGCTCCAAAATAAAGTAGAACTTTTATATGGTTCATTTCAAAACAAAGTAATACGCAACCCTCAGGGGACCCCGCTGAACTGGCCCCTACTTTTCTTTTTATAATAGGCCACACTTCAATGAGAAAGATAGGCACGTTAATTTAGGTCCACAACAGACAGCATGGAAATGTGGACATCTTATAGACTTTACAAGGTCAACTGATATGACTCTCCGACTCACAACGTGTCCAAAATAAACTACCCAGTTGACAATTGATTGTTTCTGAGACCAATCACAGTTAGGGTTTCAAAAAATAAAAATACAAAACAAACTAAAATTGCCAATAATTCTCACTTACCAAAAGTCCAACATTTTCTCCATTACATATACCCGCAAGAAATAGAATATTTTTCTCATGGTATTTTGATATTTTTTGCCCAAAGTTCTGCATGCAGTTCCACTCCCACGGCGAATTGAGGGCGACATCCGGAAAGAGGTTCTGAGCGGGACAATAAACGCTTCCTATCACGACATCGTTCTTTCCGGCTCGGTCTCTCTCAAGCGCAAAGGTAAAGATGTGACCGGTGTCAAATCTAAATAAATCGAGAACATCGCGAGTGTAATAAATCCTGCCACATCCAACTCTTGTATGCCTTCGGCTTGAGCGATCTGATGTGATTTCGAGCGTGACAGTTGTAACCCCGCTGATATAAAGTACGAGAGATACGATGTTCACCAATGCTGCCATTTTCCTGGCTGAATTGGTCTTCCTCGTTATGTGTGCCGAGCGTATGCAAAATGTGAAACAAATGACAGTCACTGAGATCGTTTTGGGCTAAGGCTTATTGTTTGGCTACTCCGAAAGCACATACGTCAGCCACACTAGCGAGTGAACCGATAAGGCTAGCATGCTAACGGCGCTCTGTCTCCTCTTCGAGCAGATGCTGATGCCAAGAAGAATCGAATTGCCATCTACGAGCTCCTCTCAAGGAGGGAGTCATGGTGGCTAAAAAGGACGTCCACCTGCCCAAGCATCCCGAGCTTGCTGACAGGGAACGTGCCCAATCCTTCATGTGATGAAAGCTATGCAGGTGAGGAATGATCCGACCCCTCCCCTATTATAAATCACTTTGAGTAGACAGTAAACCCTTAGGTTTAATGATTAAATCGATGCAAGTGAGTGAGGCCTATGACTTCTGAATTCCTCCGACTGATTTGAACTTGACATGGCATGCTCCATGCCTTCGCAGTCCCTGAAGTCATGCGGCTACGTCAAGGAGCAGTTTGCCTGGCGCCACTTCTACTGTACCTCACCAATCGAGGGCATCCAGTACCTAAGGGACTTCCTTCACTGCCCTCAGGAGATCGTGGCCAGCCACTCTGCGTCGCCAGACGCCCCCCCCCCGAGACGCCAGGCCCAGGCCCAGGGTAAGCCTGATTAAATAAAAGATTCAGTTATTCCGTGAATTCTTCCATTTCAAATAGTTGGGGCTTGTCACCGCAGTGAGAAGTTGTATGTATAGAGTTAGTGTGATGAAATGCAAGATTTTGACAAACCCCCAAAATGCACTTTGCAATATTTTACAACGGCTTGTATTGTCACTGTATCTTCTTTGCACAGCAATTTATAACTTTCATAATAAAATTGCATTACTTACATCACTGTCCAAAATAAATACATAGCAGATTGTGACAAGTGTGCAATGCTGACTTGCAGCGTTCATAGCGATCACTTAAAAGATATCCTGGATTCTGAACCTAGCCCTAAATCATAAATATTACAGTATACATTGCATATTATTATTATTACCCAATGTGCTAGTGAAATAGCAATGAAATCCTCATGTGCCTTGCAGGAGCAGAAGGAGACAGGCCTG